>NC_044396.1:16107500-16155000 GCF_006542625.1 Nomascus leucogenys | reverse complement strand
AAACACCATTGGGAAACCTCACAGGACAGAAGTGTTTTAACACCAAGAGAACTACTAGTTTTTAATTAAAAATCCAAACAGGGTGGGGTTGAAAAATTTTGGAAAGGGGCTGGAGCTGAAGCCACCATTTTTAAAATTATTTTTTTCAATATAAAATGAATGAGCTGGAATAGACCCAATGTCTTACTCTGTGGAACCTTGCAAAAGTGAAGAAACGTTGAAGGGTTATTTAGGGCAGCTGGCTGATGTCAAAACTGCCAGAATGCTAATTAACTGCAGGCTGAGTCTCTTACTTCTGTGTGTGTGTGTGTGTGTGTATGTGTGTGTGTGTGTGTGTGTATATCTATGTGCACGTGTGTGTGTGTATGTGTGTATATATATATATATATATGGAGCCTTTTGTATTATGGCATTTTTTTTTCTTGCTGCTGTATTCATACATCCCACTGCAAATCATCTTTCATTTTTCATTCTGTTGACCTGGATATTATTATTTCTTTTCAGAAACAGGAAAAAAACCGAACATCTGTGTCTCCTTCCAATCTGCTGCACATCTGCGCGTTTTGTAGCGGGTCTTCAAAGTTCAGTTAGCAACCCACGGACGCCATTCATCTTCTTGTTAAAATGTCTACTGCTGTATCCAATGCTCATGCCCTTGAGGGTTTTCCTCTTTTTTTTTTCCATTATTGTATATAAAGAACATTGTGACTTTTAATATTAGCATTTTTGCTTTCAACAGCAATTAGCAATCTCTTGGTTTGCTGTTTGGTAAAGCATCGGTTAATGAGGTCATCTAGTTTAAAATCCCAGCTACTTGAAAATAACAGGGAGGAGGTCAAATCTATCATTTCATGTTATATTCTCTGCTCTCTTTTCAGTTCTCTAAAGAAAAGATATCTTTGTTATCCACAATAAGTCATTACGACCCGTTACTGGCCCTCTGTGTTTTACTACCACCTCAAGATACAGTTAGGTTCTCTCTTGCTGAAGTACTGAAATAGGATAATTCATCTAATAAACAAACAAACAAAAAAAACAACTTTGAGCATCTGAGGATGAGGAATTGGTTTCGCGTTGGTTGTGTTGTCTTTCCTCCGACAGTTCTGAGTTCACGTCTAGCGAGGGGTTGTCTCTATGGTGGAAGGGGTTCCCGGGGTGGTTGACCTCGGAGTGGCTGCTGGTGGTGTGTCCATCGGGCTCCCAGCCCCGCTGTTGGGCGTGACGGAGGAGCTGACTGCAGGTGTGTCTCCCTGCTGCTGGGCCTGCAGGGTCTGTCCACAGATGTGATGGTGCTTCTCCCAGTCTTTGTGCTGGCAAAATGAGCCACAGTATCGGGCTGTGTTACAGCCACTGCAGGTTTCACTCGCTTTACGGCCACAATTCCAGCAACTCTAAAGGAGAAGGCAGAAGAAGGCAAGATCCCAAATTAATAGACTGTTAAGACAATAGTCTGGCAAATATGTTAGGCGTCACTGTAGCCTTATTTTCAAGAACTATACAGTCAGGATGAAAAGTCCAGGTGTTCACGTATGGACACAAACACTAAACACAGAAGATGCAGGTTTTGATGGGATGGTTGTCCAAACTGTTCTGCCAACAACTACTATGGCATCTAACAAAGCAGTTGAAGACTTTTTAAGTTCTTACTATAACATCCTTTCTTTTTAGGTTTGGTTATCTTTGTATGTAAATTCTCCCTTCACTCATACTGACTAGCAATTACTATTTCCTAATTTTTTCCCAATACCTATACCACAATAGTCAGACACAGAGATATATCTGAGCAGAAGCTTCTTCCTTTTAGATACTAAAAGGAATCACAAAGAAACTACCAGAACCATATCTATATTGGATTCAAAGAAATATGACACAGTAGATAAGGGATTCTATTCCCCGCTCCTTCAGACTAGACAGGGTGAGGCAAAGTCCTTTAACCTCTCTATGTCTTTAGTTCTTTCAGTGCAGCTACTCAGTGAACCTTACAACCAAATGCTAGGACTGTGTTAAAACAACCCCCTTTACCTCAGCTCCCTGGAGGACAGGATCCTCAGTTTGTTTTTTCTCCCTGTATCTGAAGCACCCAGAATGGGTGCCTGATAGATAGAAGTGTTCAATAAATATTTGTGAAATGAATGTATTAGACTATGCCTAATTTGGCTTTGAGAAATGAGAAATGCTAAAACCAGCCAAATAACAATTCTATTTGCACACAGTTCTTTCCAGCCAATGGAGCTGCTCTGCTGCTCCTTTGTGCCTCAGCTACTCTGGGAAGTCAGAACAGCAGAGGGAACTGGGGCTCGCTCATTTGGGAGTGATGAGAACAAAACTCAAACCCTAGCAAGTTCACTGCCAGTTGTGGGCAGTGTTTTGCAAGACATGAGAAAAATGGGAATGAGGCTGCCACAAGGATTTAAACTTTAAGATAAATGCATCATGAATTAGAGCACAAACATACCAGAGACAGAAGAGTACCTTTTGGGGACAGGTCCTAGGCAGGCAAGGAGGAATGAGGAGGAAACTAACCTTCAGGGGTCCTCCTGTGAGTGTGGTGGGGAGGGGGACCTCAGAAAGCTGACTTTAAATGTTTAAATGTTCCTAGTTTGACAAGACCAATCCCATTATGCAAAGCTATAGTAAGTGATCTTAGCTTTATGCCATTCAACTTTTTATTCTTTATCTTCATTGGTTTTGATTATGTCCTTGAAAAACAAACTTCTGACTACAATCTGGTAACCCCAAACAGCTGACGCTATGTGCTTGTGTGATGAGAAAGATTTTTAAAGTCCTGACATAGGTAGATATTCACAGGTCTCCTACTGTGTTCTCTACATTTGCTTTGCTTCCAGCATGCTGGTTGTGTCGCTTAAGGTAAGCTCATGAGCTGCTGACAATACTGTACTCCTAGGAATCATCAGCCCATCACCCTGTGCATGGCTTTACCACTGTGCAAAATGTGCAAGGGAATTTTCAGCAGCCATCCTAACATTGTTAACAAATAAATGGGCTCCCAGAGGCGTGCATGTGCTGAGAGCCTTTGAACTCAAGAACTCCAATTTAAAACTTTTAGAAAGAGCCCAGCTCCATGTTCTTATTTCTTTAACTATCAGATGTTACTATGTTGAGCAGAAAAGCTCAAACAAAAAAACAGAAATAAAAAACAAAAGAAATTACAATCCAACAAGGAAAAACAAAACAAAAACTTAAAATCTCAAACTCTGGCCAATGACAGATGTTTTAAGTGAATATTGCTGAGGAAATCTAGAAACTTGGTAGATATGTCAAAAAATGTCATACGTTAAAATTTAAATGAATAGTAGTAGAACAAAACAATTTTTTCCTACTTCAATTAATTTAAGAAACTATCTCAAAAGATGTGAAGCTCTGATCGGAAGTTTCATTGCCATAACTAGAAGCCTTTCTCTCTCAAAATTAATTCAACTGCATTGCATGTACAATGGTTCCACAAAGACGTGAGCAAACGTGGGCCTGGCCCACCTTTCAAAGCCACGAGGTATAATACTCAGTGCTCAGAGTGAAGTTAACTTCCTTGAGGTTTAGGCTTTTAGAATAATGCCAGCTGGATCCTGGAACAAACTCAGCAAATAAGCTATATTCCTAAATTACATCAGAATATTCCAATTAGAGAACAGAGACTCACATCCAAAACAATATTTTAAGGAAATTAAACATCTAATCTGAGTCAAGTGGCTTCTTTAGGAAATACCCTGGTGTGAGTCCTATCCGTTTTTTGGCAGAGGCACGTTTTGGCAGACAGAGGGTGGTAACTGTCCAATACTCAATGACTCCTTCAGATTGAAATCAGATGTATGCAACATTCTCAATTTAAACTGATTAAACACACAGACTAAACCAGGTAATTACAGATGCATGTGCTGGGAAGTGGAAAGGGAGACAGAATGGGGGCTTCTTTATTTTTTAAAGTGTTTTCAAAGATGGGAACAATTTTACAAATAAAAAAGTGGAATTGTGCCAAATACAGAAACAGATGTTTTGGATTGTGAAGCTGCTGGGAATTGAGCCTTCTTGCCTAGTATTGTCTGGTTCTGATCCAGGAGTTAAGGGGTCTGGCTAGTTTTACCTCTAGTTTCATTCTTAAGTTGTTTGATACTATTCATTTACCACCCACCACTGGGACAAAAGAAAAAACAACCTTCAGCTGTAGGAAGTTACAAAAAGAGCAATTTTAATGATCTGGTTAAAAAAAAAATCTGCAAATTTTTATTTCTCTTGACACTGCATTGCAGTGAATGTGTAGGGAACTTTAGTGAGTGTTCAACTAACAAACGCTCCAATGCGCATATTCATTCTTAAAAGCTCATTAGAAAACTGAAAGAGCAATTTCTGTTAACATATTTCTCTTGGATGCTCTAGTGAATTTACTGTTGGCTAATCCATACCTGTAAGACTGATGCCTGATCAGTGGCACTCAGCCCCTGAATAGTCACAATTCTGGAAACAGCAGAAGGTGCAGAATCTTGTGAGTACTCCAATTTGGATCATTCTAAGCTTTCTACTGTTCACAAAGGTGGAAATTGCAAACTGTGTCTAACAGCCACGTGTCTATCCACAAGGGCTGGGATAAAGGCAGTCAATGGCTTAATCTAATTTTACATTTTGCAATTTGTGCATTTTATATTCAAGATAGTATTTCCTGATAATTGTTTTATTTATTTATTTTATTTTTAAATGACTGAGCTTCCCTTTCAGGCCTCTAAGGAGTGATGTGACTGAAATTACCACAATAGTGTAGAAAGCTCACGGATGTCCATTTCATAGCAAATTTCGTTCCCAAAGCTCATGGCACTTTATAGTCTTCCTTTATTTGTGATAATGTTATTCCCTTTTTGGCATAAAAAATATTTTCCTCCCTATCTGAAAAGTAAGAATAAGTCAATTGACCAAAGTTAGGTTGTGACTCAGATGAAGAATTTGTGGCTGAACACAAACCTCCCCTTTGCTAAATATACTAAATACAAGGCTATATACAGAATCAATGGACTGAAGCTTTTGAATGCCAACACTGCATATTGAATGTATTTGACACTTTGTTTCAAATCAGCATTTCTGTTTGTCCCTAAGAAAAATATTTAGAGAATGATCTTTCTGTTGTACAGGCATATATCCCTTCTGGTTCTTACTGCAGAAAAATCTTTTTCTGAAGGACAGAATATCTTCTATTTTGTCTCTGAACTGCTTTAAGTCTCTCCAGGTCTTACATATCTATAATTCTCCAGAAAAACTTGCACAAAATCGATGTGTAATAAATTTAAATAGAATGATTGTAATTGAAATTCCTCAAATGTTAAGAATCCTACAGAAGGCAACACATTGACTTAAATTCACATTAAGATTGCATCATCATCTACTTGCATTGCACTTGACAATTTAAAATCATTTTCACATGATTGCAGTTTCAGAAACTGGGACCCTCAAAATAAATAATTTTCACAGTAAAAGTCTTGCCCCAAGTCACAAAAATATAAAATTACATAGCCAAAGTTTGATTCACCCAGATGTTTGGATTACAAATTAAAAATACTCTTTCTAAAATGCCACACTTTGTCCATTTCAGATCTTTTATTAGCTCTCATTGTGGCAAGAACAGGTTAGCAGGCACTTAACTTCCAAAAATGGACAGAAATTGAACCATAAAGTTAGAGGCAGCAAAGACAAGGTGTCAGAGTGTGTAATGAAAATGGCACAGGCTTCAAAAGCCAGGACAACTTCATTTCATTTCCAACTTCATCACTTCATGGCTTTAGAACCACCAGCCAGTTACTTAACCCTTGGAGCAATAGAACATGTAAAGCAGGAATAATAACTGCAGGACTATTCAGGATTATGTCAGTGCTAAGCACAGTGCATGATGTTCATAGGTCCTGAATAAATGGCAGGTACTACCACCACTCCCTCCGTCTGGTACTGACTGGAAGAAAGAGAGTAGATACAGTCCTGCTCCAGATCCAGCACCTTACAACCTTTAGAATTAGAAAGCTGATGGTCCCATTCAAATTAAGTGCTATCACCCACAGGCACTGACAGCTACGGGAGAAGAACATTAACTTACTTCCCCTCATACTTCGTTAGTGACTAATAATTTCTTCTCCATCTTCATTTGCTGTCCTCAAAATTTCTGAAGATTTACCATTGCTGACTACTTCCCTGTTCTTCCTTATTAAATGCCTCTTGTTGAAATTTCCCCTAATTTTGGTTTCCTAGATACTACTAAAATTCTTTCTTATACAATAACTTCTTCTGTTGTTTGTTCTTTTCCCTGTAGTTGATAGTGAGGGAGGGAGGGATGCTGACATAAAGAAAAGGAATATCTTTTCCTTCTCATACTGCCCCTTGTGAGATCTTGTGGTTTCAATGATCGGCTGTAAGCAAATTACTCTCAATCCTGTTTCTCCTTGTTACCTTCTTCCTGAGCTTTGTGCTCCTACTTTCAACTGCCTGTTCTGTAGGTACCTCCACCAGGATGATCCTCTAAGTCAGTATTCCCTAAACCCAACTCTGGTGGGTCCCTTTCAGTCTTTGGCAACACTCATGCCCAAGACTTTGTCACTTTATTGCAAACCCCTCTTTCTTTAGCCCCTGGAACCATTTAGTGCCAAACCCCACAGACTTTACTTCTGTGGTCTCTCTCCTTTTCAATCGCATAGTCACTACTCTAATTCCCTTGCCACCCTTCCTGTTAGGATCATTTCTTAACTGGTTTTCTTCTCCGTTTTCCTCTTTCGTTCTTATATAGACACACTGCTCATTTGTAAGGTGACTTTTCTTTTAATAAAATACTTCTCCTCATCTCATTGGCACCTCTCAACCACCTTGCAAAGCAGGTAGATCACAGAAATGTTATCCCAAATTTTGCAGATGAGAAAACCAAAGCTTCAAGAGGTGAGCAACCAAAGGTCAATCCTAGCCCAGTGCCCTGTCTACTATACCATGAACATCTACGGAATCAAACAGCATATATATATATATATATATATATATATATAATATACATAATTGTACATATTGTATATTGTATAACTATAAATATATATGTAACATATATATACGTAACATATATATATATGTTATATATATATGTTAAGAATCAAATGTTAAGAATCCTACAGATTCTAACGTATATATATACAAGTTACGTATATATGTTATGTATATATGTTACGTATATATGTTACATATATATATATATGTAACATAGCATCATAGCTCATGCTCTGAGAGCTCCAAACTTTTCTGGGAATCAACTGGTCTGATGAGATTGTGAAGGCCTTGACAGGACCCATGCTGTGAGGCCCCTGTGTTTTATTCAGAGTCTACACTGGTGGCATTTCCAGTTTGGGCCAAACTTCACAGATTCCACTGAGGCTGGTATAACTGTGCAGCTCTGCACCTATATAAGAATGATAAATAAAGGCTGTTTTAATCTGGGGGAAAAACATCACTTTTGTAGTTTAAAACTCTAAACTATTAGAACAATTCAAGTATTTATCTGTTTCTGTGCTCACTTGCAGTTTCTTGTTTCAATCACCTAAGCTAGTATAAGGTACAGATCTCAAAGAAAGCTGTAGAAGTTTCCTTGGAAATAGCTGCAATCTGAGGGCATTCACTGGAAAAAGCTTTATCTGTACACAGATATGAAATGAAAAATGGAAATAAATATGGAAAAAATAAAAGAATTTAAGATGATCGGATTCAGTGAATTTCTGATTTATGCTAATGCTGGCATCATATTCTGGGTTAAATATATAATCCACTGGGAAAAGAGAAAGTACAGTAAGCATCACATTGCTTAGATATCTGCCGCAAGTCCAGTGTCATTCTAACTGATAGTAATACCAACTATCAGCCTATAAATCCAAGTAAAGTTTGAGAACTAGGTAGAAATAATCATGAAGTCCAGTGAAAAATAGATACAGTACACAATCAGGAAAAAACAAACAAACAAACAAACAAACAAAAACCTCCCACTCCCGCCATGTAGCTACTAAGAAGGTGGCCTGAAAGTCGGGCTACCTGAGCTAAGGACCAGCTCACACTTACTGACCATGAGACACTCAGCAAGTGGCCTAATCCCTTCAAGACCAGCTTTTTTATCAGTAAAATGAGGAAAGTAACACTATCTACTTTGTCAGAGCCGATGTGAGAAGTAAACGAGCTAAAGTATAGAAAGCACTTTATACCATGCCTGGTTCAGAGTTAAACACTCATCGTAGGTCGTCTTATTTCATCTCAGGCAAAACAAACTTTATGCAACCTCCAATAACTCAGCGGACTGTGGGTTCCCATGAGCCTGGGACAGCCTGGTTTACCGGACTGGTCTGTCTAAGCAAGAGCACCCTTTCTTACTCCAAAAAGCATCCCAGTTTGGATGATAAATTTTATCCTCCCCCCCTCCCCCGCCCACCTACAAATAATAACCATGAGTTATTCATTCCTGCCTCCAAGCCTTCTTTCTGCTGGTCTCCCCAATTAAATGTTCTCAACTCCTCTCCTCCTTCTGAAACATTTCCACTGCCAATCTTTCAGAACCACTGTTTTTTCTAAGCAGAATGAGCATCATTAGCTCCGTTTTATACGTGTGAAAACTGAGGTAGGAAGAGAAAGGGTAAATTCAGAAATTACAGAGAGAAGAATTCAGAGCTATCTAGAGTTAACACAAATAGCACAGAAGAAACATACGCGGCCAAGCTAGGCCTAGAACTCTGGTCTTCTGATCACGAAGCTTAGATTCCTTCTTACAGTCACTATGAAGGAAAGAGAATAATAACGTGTGTATCTTACCACATATATGTTGTTATAGATTTGGATTATATAGTTGTTATTTTTTTTTTTCTTGAGACGGAGTCTTGCTCTGTCACCCAGGCTGGAGTGCAGTGGTGCAATCTCGGCTCACTGCAAGCTCCGCCTCCCGGGTTCACGCCATTCTCCTGCCTCAGTCTCTCCAAGTAGCTGGGACTACAGGCGCCCGCCACCACGCCCGGCTAATTTTTTTGTATTTTTTTTAGTAGAGACAAGGTTTCACCGCGTCTCGATCTCCTGACCTCGTGATCCGCCCGCCCCGGCCTCCCAAAGTGCTGGGATTACAAGCGTGAGCCACTGCGCCCGGCCTGGATTATATAGTTTAGACCTGACCTAGGTAAGAGATGGGCAGATGTTTACGATAGGTGGTGGCTTCAAATAAAGAAAGGGAAAGGGAGAAAAGAATATTGTTTCAGTAGGAATACTTTAGTACATATTGTGATTTAAAAAAAACTGTGGGAAATATGAGCAGATAATAATATATTGTGTTATAGCTTTCAAAAACACTATTTTAAAAATCTTTTAACAACCTTGTAAGGTAAGTGAATATTGTCCCATTCCTTAAGAAGAAATGGAGGCTGACAAGAATAAAATGAATTGCCCAAGGACCTCTGAGACAGTAACTGAGGTGGGGCCATAATTCAGGACTTCTGGGTCCTCTTCTCAGATACTTTCTGCCACACCTATCTGCCTCTGAGCTGTGCAAGCAAAAGACGATCATCTGATCCGATGAACATGGCCTTTAAGAGGTGGGATCATTCAACCTATCATTGAAGACAGGACACCTGACAGTGGAAGGGGGCGCTCGTAATAATTATATTGGGACACTAGGTGTCAATGGACAGTTCCACCCAAAGTGGGAGGTGTGGTTGCCCTGCACCCTAGGTTACAGTGCACTCTCCGGTAAGTTTTGCACATTAAACTTCTAAGAAATGAGAACATTCATTTTTCTTAGAAAACAGAACAGTTCATAAAATACTTAAAGCACAAGGCAATATGGGCCTTATTGGGCATAAAGAGGTCTTTTTTCCATCTTTCTTTCTTCTATTCTTGGGAAATTATTTACATTATTTTTGGAGAAAAGAGGCTTAATCTTTCTAGAGATGATTCCTCCCCAAGTCTTAAAAGTGGTCTTGCACTTTAAAGAATAAGAAAACAGACCTAAGTTACCTGTCTTTATCTGCATCCAAAAATTATCTTAATGATCCTTATGAAAAGATCCATATTTCACTGTTACAAAACAACATAGGGACTGAAAGCATGCTGTGAGATCCTGTTGAGGCTCTGCCATTTCCTAGCTGTGTAACTTTAGCCAGGTAAGTTTCCTCATCCATAGCATGACTCAAGGTTCAAGCCATACACTAGACACTTCCACTCTTCTTCAGATCATGATAAAATCGAAGCTTTTACAGGTTCAGTGGTTTTCTCAAAAATCAAAGAATTGTAAGAATTGGAGCCAGGAATTAAGTTTTACCCTCTGAATTCCAAACCCTTTCCTCTACCATGGTCTGCTTTAAAATTCTTGGGGAAGTATCACTGAAGACACTGGTAATGTTATATTAAAGATCAGTTCCCCCAAGAGGTAAAAAAAAAACAATTATTACAGAAGATCATTCTTACATTAGTAGTAGATATGACTGAATAACCTATCACAGATACTGTTTAACAGGTTTTATTTATAATGCTAAATATTGGTGTCAAGATCATATATTTTCTAAATAGGTTTTAGGAATAAAGACACAAAGCTTATAAATGCTGAAGGAATACAGCATGTTACTGCCTGAGTACAAAGACTTAATTGACAATTTCTTCGTAGACATCTGTCTTTAGAATTTGGTGACCTACGAAGTACTCTTAACATACCTAACAGCCCTAAAATGTTCATGTGAAAGTGATAGTTTTAATGATATGACATCAACTGTGCCTCACGATATTGCTCATTTGAACAGAGAAGGACAAAGTCTCCTCAAAAGATGCTAATAATGTTTTTAAAATAAAAAACACAAAACAAAATCCTTGTATCTCAGCCACAAGACACCAATAAAACTGAATTTATGTCTAGTTTAATTGAACAATGGAAAAGTCAGCAGTTAAAGGGCAGATAAACTTCCCTTTGTCCCTCTTTTCCTGAGAAACTTTCAAATGTTGAAAATCAATTCCTTTTGTCCTGTTGTTATTCATCTGCTACACATTAAATAGAAACTCTGGGCATTGAGTGATTCCCGCAGAGTCTTTCATCTACAGAAAAGCCTGGTACAAATTAAATACTTACTCTCTCTCACAAATTATAGATATGTATTGTAGTAGACCATTGATTTATCAGTCCATGCCATTGCGAGTTCGGCTTGGTGAGAGCAGCCCATTGTAGTCCTTTATCTAAAGTTACTCTGGGGTTAAGGATTGTGATGCTATATTAATTAACGTTGGAGCATTACTATTCTGCTCTGATTTTGCAGGCTATATTTTAAAAATCATGTTGTTAGATATCGTGTTTTAGTTACTTTGCAGATCTTTGAGCCATTTAGGCTAGCTGTGTGTGTGTGTTTGTGTGTGTGTTGTGTTGTGTGTTTGTGTGTGAGAATTATTATACTGGAACAATAATATATGTAACATTACCTCTAGCAGCAATGTTATGCTATGAAATGACCATCATACGGGTTACCACAAATAATGTGGAAGTACAGACTGTCTCCAAGATCTCTTAGAAATATTCAGTTAATGCAAACATTGTTTTAGCATTGGACTTTAGGACCAATAGCTAGGCAGTGATTTCAATCCCAAGCCTGCCAGATGTCCTTGGATACCACAGCTTACACAGTATCTATTAAATCCCTTCAATTAGAAAGCAAGCAGACACATATGCACATGCATACATACACAACACACACACACACAGACACACACACAGCCGAGCTATGAGTCTCTAAATAATGCTGGGAAGTTACAAGAATTTCACTTTAATCGGTAACCTACCAAACATATTCAAAACCTTTTTTGGCAAAGATTAGGTGTTCAATAAAAAGACAAATGTGATTAGCTCTTGGCAAATTTCATGAATACCTTGACTTTCCCCACACTGTTCTAAATTTTTTTCCAAATATTTGTCTAAAGTGATCACCTTGAATGAAAAATGAGCACTCTAATGAATGAAAACTATCTTATTTGGAGCTTCCCAACATGCCTCACCTCGCTTGAATCCTCCTGCTGATTGATAACTGCCAGCGCATCCTCTGCCGCCTGCCGTTTGGCCTCGGCAACGGTACGCTCCATCTTGGCCCTCTCTGTCGTGATCATGTCATGGGCTTTCCGCTCCGCCTCAGACACTGCCTTCTGCAGCTCCGTCATCGCCTGGCGCTTCACCTCATTGACAGCCTCCTCTGTGTGCCAGTCAGGCCAAACCAGACAAGAAAACACCTCTCGGTTAGCCGAAGTCATTGGATACGGATTACTTTTCTTTTAAATTTTTTTTTCTTTTCGAGTCAGGTCTCACTGTATTGCCCAGGATGGTCTCGAACCCCTGGGCTCAAGTGATCCTCTGCATCAATCTCCCCTAGCAGCTGGAATTACAGGTGCCTACCAGCCACCATGCCCACTATCTGATTACTTTTTTATAGAATTCTATAGAAGCAGCATGACTCTCATCCAAATTATTGGGCAGTTCCAGCAGTCTAAAAACTAGCAGATCTTTTGACATACATTTAGGAAAACAAAGGGTGAAAATGTTTCTTTAACTTGAACTTATGGAAATATTTTTTGAAACTTCTATATCATTATTATAATTTTTTTAACCAAACTAATGCCTCCAGAAATGATTCTGAGACCCGATAAGAAGACCAGATAAGAAGGACATTCGCAAGAAACCTGTCTGAATAATTCAGACACATAAAGTCAGTTTTCCACAATGCTATAAGTTAATATGAATATAGGAGGGTCCACAGGTCAAGAGTTCAGAAAAAAAAGAGAGGGCGAGAATGGATTTTACACATAAACAAATAAGTGCAAACTATTAGTTGCTGGTATAATCTACAACACAATAGTGAAAAGGTAACTCAGATAGCAATTAAGTTACTATAGACCTTTTAATGAAACATCAATGCTATAATGGATGATCCAGTTTTACTTTTGAAAAGTCATTTCCTAATATAAATATGTGCCTTTATAGGTTAAATGATAGAGGTTTTAAAAAATAATCTCATTTTTACATTTTAAGCTGTGGTCCATTTACTTTACCAAATATATATAGTGGTTTTGCATAACCAACTGTTGCACTAGACAAATATAACTGAATCATACCATGGGCCAAAACAATCAGGCCTGACTACAAGTCTGCAAGGTGTCAAATAAACTCTTTATTTTTGGCTGAGGAAAGGGTGCAAAGATTCAACTAATGTACAACATAAGACTGACGACTAAAACAAGTAATTTCCATTTAAAAAAATTAACTGTTCTAATTAACAGGGGAAAATATCCTCCCCCTGAATTAGTTTATCTAATTTTCATCTTTATTCAAAGCAAAATGACAATGATTAATTGAAAATTTAATAAGCAGTAATTATTAACTTGGCAAACCTAGTACCAATTAACACTCTATTAAAACTAATTATGACATGTTTCATTCAAGTGTTTGCACTTAATTGTTTCACCCACTTAAAAAGCACCTTAATTAAATGTTCTGTTTAATTAAAAACATAGATTCCTAATAAAAATGTTTTACTGTAGATTAAAAATGTAAGAGATGCAAGTACTCCTATTGTTTCTTCAATTCCTCTGGTTTATTTCACACATCTATCGTCCATGACTTGAGAATCATCAGAAGCTCTCCACTAGTAATTAACTGTCATGACTTTTGTAGCCTCTGTCATTTTAGCAGCATTATATCTGAAGCACATTTCTTTGCAATTACTGTCTGCTAGGTTTTATGAACTAAAATACAAGTAAAAGATCCATAGTGGAAATATTAACTTAATTATATTAAGCCATTGTTAGCTGCTTTAAGATATGCATTTAAAATCTGTACAGAATCAGATTATTGCAAACAGCTTATAGCACCTTCTTCACCAGGAGGTGAAAAGATGCCTTTATTACCCTATCATAAACGACCTGGGGCACAAGGGAAGTACTGCCCTTCTAACTATACAGCCAGGGTCTAATTTAGTTTGAATATTCAAGGTGAATTAAAATTCTATCTAAGTGGTAGTACAGGACAATAATTTTTGCTTACGATCAAAGCTGTAGCTTGACTAATTGTATATGCAAATCAGGCAATTTATATTTAAATTATGCATTCCTATTCTAATCCCACAGGCATATACAGATCAGCAAAGAGAATTGGTAGGACATTTGCAAGGTGCTTGAATATTTATTACCAACTGCAAACATTCTCTGATCGTGTAAAAAGAAATATACTGAAGAAAACATTGTTACAATTTTAAAACCATCTTTTATGTTAGATTTTTTTCCAGTTTCATAAAGACCCCTTGTAACTTTTGAGTGCATTTGTTACTTTCTCTTTAAAAAATACTACTTTTAGAAGAGAATATGGCCTTGAACAATTTTTTGGATTTCTAATCTTTAAAAATGTGTGTTGTTATGTTATTATATTGTATTATTGGGGGCAATGTGAAAGATTTGCATAGGGTCTGTAGATTAAATAATAGTCTTGTATCAATGAGAAAGTCTTGATTTTGGTAACTGTACTGAAGTTATGTAGAATATTCTTGTTCTTGGTAAACTGACATTCAAATCATTTAAGGTAAAGAGAAATTATGTCTGCAACTTACTCTCAAATGATTAGAAATATATATATATATATTTAAGAGAAAGAAGAGGATGAAAGAGGAAAAGAGAAAATACTAAAGCAAATATGATAAAATAAGGGAATCTAGGTGAAAGTTATAGAGGAATTTTTTGTACTTTTTTTTGCAACTTTCCTACATGTCTGAAATCATTTCAAAATAAAATGATGCAAAAACCTGTACGATGTACCTTCAAGCACAGGGTATACTTGTAATTACAATTTTCTGTGAAAGTGGATGCATTTGTTATGCTACATCAAGTTTTGGGTGTTCTTCCCCTTTTGTATTTTTCAAATGCTTTATTCACCTACCTTTTGCAACAAAGATAATGTATAATAATTTCATTGCAAAGGCACACTTTATAGATTTTCTTCAAAAAATTTTTTTGCCCATAGCCAATTTTAGAAAGCTAGGATAAAAGCTTTCAAATTGTAACAAGCTGAGTGCAGATGTCACATTCTGCCCTTGGTGTTTTCATCATGTTGGATGCCTTGACACTGAACACTAGAAATGCCATTTAAGAAGCCTATAAAGATAAATATTATAAGTAGTTACTGGAGATTTCTAGATGAAACTGTCATCCATACTTTGTGGATTTAATATACTCCTTAAAATTTAGCATATAGCCAGAGAAAACTATTCCCAAACTGTTTTTAAGCAGCAGTTTAGGGATACCACTGTGAGAAGAATACAAATTTAATGTCATATTTTAGATTGAAAACCTACTGTGGATGATAGACACTGTAACAAATAATCTAAACACTTCCTAGATAAGGTTTAACCCTTCTTGGAGAGGGCAAGCACACAACAAAAACAAGTAGTGCTCTTTCTCTACTCTCTTAAGTCCCCAAAACCCAAATTACACCCAGAATTAGGTTTAAAAACACCCAAAACAGTAAAGAAAAATAATAGTAGATTCAACAGATAACAATATGCCATGTTGGAAAAAATAAACAACTGATTAAGTGGAAAATACATACTGCAGTTTTGAATCTGCGTCCAATTGCTTACCACTTATGGCAGGACTTCCTTTGTACATAGCTATTCAAGTTGACTTTCCAACAAAGGTGCTATATTCAGAAAAATCTGTTCTCACTTAATAGCAGTCAAACAAAGACTTGAGCAGATAATAGCACATAAGGAATTCAGATTACACAAGACCTTACTGGTAATTTTTCTTTATGAACTATCAAGAATTTAACTTAAATATACTTAAAAAGGGAAGTGCAGAGAAAGACTCACTCCTCTGAACATAAAGTCACCTTTCTTCTGTCCAAAATCACAATTATCTGTACCTCTTACTGGAATAAGTTGCACTGACAGCTTATAAATGGAGGAGAAAAATGGTCAGAAGGATGATGTTGTCTTTTCAGGTAGGTGGTACTCGGCATATTTTTAACAGCTTGGGAGTACCACATGACTATTAGAGTAAATCTGGTAAAACTACACAGTTCAGCAACATATGTATTTTAACCTTTAAGCTAAATGGACCTATCTAATTTGCGTATTGAACGTGCAACACAGCTTTCTGATTCTTCATCTGGGCTACTAAACCTAGAATGCTATCAGATTTTAAAGCTCATCATCACTCTTACAAAAACAGGTATTTCTTGGAAAATGTATAAAAATACTTGGATAAGATACATGTGACCAGAGAGTCAGCAAGTTACACAGAACTACAAATGCAGCTGAGTGAAATCCCAAAGAGAAATCTTCTGTAGAAAAAAAAACAAAAATCTGTCCCCTGACTCTTCGATTTGTACTGTTTGTAGAAGTAGCATTTCCCAGTTTCCCAACTCAAAAAGACAAACTATTTTAAGAGCTGGAGTTACAGCAGTTGAAAGCCACAGTATGTTTTTCATGGCCTCTAACTCTTGAAACAGGTTTCTGTTTCATCTCCTGAGTTGGTTTTCATAAAGGTTTTTGCTTGCTAGGTGGTTCCACCAAAATTCTCACAGATACGGACTTCTTTAAGCCCAATAACAAGTCAGTGGGTCATGAGGAGCTTTAAATCTACTATTACAAAATATAGAGCAGCATCTTGTAATGGAAATCAGATAGTGTATATGAAAAGCAAAAATAAATGTTTAGTAACTTTGTCATTTCACTTAAAGAGTAATTTAGCTCTGACCGTTGAATACTAATTAGTACAGAAGAACAATTTTAAAAGTCAATTGTAACCAAAAAATTATCTGAGTACTTTAACAAGTCAACTAGATTTGATGTTGGTTTTGTGTTTCTGTTTCTGTTTTTTTTTTTTTTTTTTTTGATGCAGGAGAAAAGGCTGAAGTATGCAATTTAATTTCTGAGACACTGGAATTTTTTCATCAAAGAAAAAGAATGCATGCAAGCTAAGACCTCCTATGCCAAGTTTCAGCCTGAAATCATTATGGCCCTGAAAAAAATGGAGTTTTATAATGGAAATATTGCCAGCTTCTCAATTATAGTGAAACTGGCAGGTGTTACTAAAATAAAAATGATTTCATCTTGTAATCAGGCCTGGTTTAAGAATATTAATCAGGTGTTTTGTTTTGCTTTGTGGTTTTTTCGTTTTGCTTTGTTTTTGCTGTTGTTGTTGTTAGCAGTAAAGTCCTTTCTTGTCATTCCTCACATCACTGCATTAACAACTGCACACAGCTGCCAGAACACGAAACTCATGTTTTTAAACAATTCTTACCAGCTTTCTTCCAGATCTCCTCTGGCACGTATCCAGACGTAGGCCTGTGAAGGAATTCCCGATGCGCGTCTATGAAAAGGATGGGAAGGGGGTGGAGAGAGGAGGAGAGTACTGTAAGCACACTTGTGTCATCGCACAGAGTGAAAGTAAGCAATGCCCATTCTCCTGGCTTCTCTACAAAAACGCAATTTTAAAAGGCTAAACATTTCACCTCTTGAAAATACATAAAAATAGCAAGGCCTGTTATCAGAGCCCAAGGAAAACAGAAGGTCATTGGTCTAAATGTCATGCATGCTCAAAGCCAAAGCAACTTGATTTCATTATACAATATGATGTTTGGGAACACTGTTCTCAGCACTTTCTGACTATGGAGACTTTTATAGATATATTTTGTTAAAGAAAATAAATTGTATTTGGTAGTTTTCCTTTCATGAGTCAAACTGGTGGTTAAACAATCAAATGTTCAGGTAATGTAATTTCCACAGAGCTCTAATTCTGCCACCTTTCAATGAATAGGAAGCTCCACTCTATGGCTAACCAGTTCTCACACTTAATTAATTCTTAAAAATCTCAGTGACCATTAAAATTTTTTACACAAATTAGATCATATGGATTTGACATGGGTGAAAGCCAGAAAGACTCATTAGAATGGATTCACAGACATTCTGTTGAGCAAAGAGAATTAGCCCATGCTTTCCAGAAAAGGAAATGAAGTTCCACTTTAAATTAAATGCTGTGCTTACTATGCTTCTCAAATTTTAAAAGTTTAAGAAAACAACTAATAACTTTGATATAGGAATGCTAACTCCTAAAATATGTTCACGGAAATAACACAAAACATTTTACAGTTCTTACATATGCTCAAAAGTAAACAAAGTGTATACAGACTTCCATAGCTAAAATATGCATTTCATGTCTTTCATATTGGATTTTCAATAAAAGCCTCCTTACATAGAAGAGTTCAGTAAGAAAAAAATCATTTTAACTTTTATAAAACTTAATCATTAAACCCATGATAAATTCTGAGGAAAACTGAAATTTTCTCTATGTGTACAGTAAATGTTGAGTAGCATATATTTTTAAATGCTTTATCTAATGGTTATGTTGAAGATCTAGACATTCAGTCCAGTCTCCTACATTTTATGGTGCTACACAATGTCAAAAATAAAGAAAAGCATGATGAATTTAGCTAAGTATATGTTGTTACATTTGAATGCTTTAAATACATTTGAATGCTTTGAATTCTTGCAGGGCACACAGATTATCAACTGGCAAGAACATTAGATTTTCTCAACTATTCTGAATGAGCAAAAATTTACTACAGCTTGGTGAGGAATATATGGAAACTCTCTATACCATCTTTGCAATTTTTTAATCTAAAATTATTCCAAATATTTAAAAGTTTATTTTCAAAAGTTTATACTGTGATGTCATGACTACTTAATAACAGGATGAACTGGAAATATCTATGCATTCTCCTGTGTATATTCATTTCTATAAAGTAAATGACAAAAATAAAAACGTTTCTACTGAAGTAACATTCATTCTTAAGGCGAGATAAAACTGATGCATAAACAACCTAAAAGGAAATGTGATACAACTAATTAGATTTATCAAGATTATCTTCCTTACCACTATAACTATTTCCAGAATAAATAAAGTGCAATCAAGTTCATATTTAGCCATGTGACACAGTACAACACAGAGATTTACTTATGACATTAAAAGACAACTTTTAAGGAGAAAAGACTTTGATTTAAGCATAATTTATTGGATAAGAATAAGAACAGACCTGTGAAGTTTGAAGAAAGAAAAAACGTTTGACTTCAAAGTAGCAAATTTTTTTTCATTTATTGCGTTAAGAAGAGACCTGTAGTTCATAAAAACTTATTTTTCTTTTTTTTTTTGGAGACGGAGTCATGCTCTGTTGCCCAGGCTGGAGTGCAGTGGTATGATCACAGCTCACTGCAACCTCTGCTTCCCGGGTCAAGCAAATCTCCTGCCTCAGCCTCCCGAGTAGCTCGGATTACAGGCGCAAGCCACCAAACCCAGCTAATTTTTGTATTTTTAGTAGAGATGGGGTTTCACCATGTTGGCCAGGCTGGTCTCAAACTTCTGACGTCAGGTCACCTGACCTGCCAAAGTGCTGGAATTACAGGTGTGATGCCCAGCCTATAAACATTTTTTTTAATTAAACAGTCGATCATTATGATAAAGAACAGGAAAGGTAATGTTTAGGTATCCAAAGTCCATGCATGAAAGATGCTAATTACCAGCCCCAGGCAACATAGGCTGAAGAAAGTTAGTTCTAGGACCCAGTGAAGCTAGCTATTGACCATGGAATACTGGGTATGTTAGTTTGTCCATGTCTCAGATGCCTCATCGATAATAAAGTGAGGAAAATACTACTGTTATTTGAGAGCACTGCTGTGAGAATTGAAGGAAGTACCTCCTATTACATACACATCCTAAACTCCCATTATTTGGTACTTGCTATTATCCTCATTATTATTATTTACTACGTGGTCTAGTAAGAACGGCTATATTATTATTTCCTTATAAATAACTAAGGTGAAGAGAGTATTTTAAAGTTTATCTTTTCTCTCAATGTTAAAAATCCAAATACCACAAATTTTGAAGAGAACAAAGCCATTGAAGAAGTTTGGATTAAGCAATATATACCAAGTAATTTTTTAAACTCCCAGAATCTATGTCACTTGGAAATAGAAAATATTTCTATAGTTCACAATTCACTGCCTTTGTCCTTGAAAGCAAAATCTTCAAATTTCTTAGATGACACTTTCAAAAATTTTACTTGAGCCTCACCCATGAATGTTTATAACACCCAAATTGACTCAAATATTAACGTGCCAGGCTCAATTGACCTTCCACCTTCTGTGGGCTGCACAGCAGGTGTCTTGAGGGTACATATACCACACTGGAAAGTTGTGCAATGTTTCACTTTGGCTATATCTTCCTAAATTTCTCACTGACATACTGCCATGTCCACATAGGCCCAAACTTTAACTGACCTAGAAACCCAACAGAAATGCTAAAGCCAATTATGCAAAAGTTTTCTTAATGCTAACCTACCTTCTAAAAGACGGTTTTTCAAAATAGCAGAATCTAAAGGGAAATAATTATATAAATGTGTTTTACAATATTCTCTCCAGTTCTAAGTTAGTGTACTTGATAAACATCAGGTCTACCAACAGAAAGAACATAGTGATTAGTAGTAGGTATACTCCTCAGAAATCTATTTGATACCCTGATAAACACTACTTTAATAGATTCAGAAACCAAATGACTGATACATTTAATATCTCCTCTTCTGATTAAGCAGCAGCAATATCAAAATCTATATAGGGAAAACTGAGTTTGAAAAACAAAACAAGGGACAATTCTGTCCTAGGACTTTACTATTTTAGAATACTGGCTAATCTAGACACATCTACCTAAAACATCCTAAGATTCTGAGGCTTAGATTCTAAAGAAGCTAATTCTTAACCGTTAACTCTTAAGCACCTATAAAATATCAATTGCTAGAAAAAGGAATCATCATTCTAAAATGTAGTGGCAGATGCAAAGACAGAAGAACGTATATGATATGGTCTAAAATGTTAAACGTATACATATATGCAACTACTGAAAGATGAAAACATTATAGAAAAGTCCTTCTAAATTAAGTCTAGCTTGCTTTGGGATGCAAATTGCTTGGCGGGGGAGGGGGTGGTGAGAGGGGATGAGGATGAAGGGAGCCTCTTGAAAATAATTCACATCTATGAAGAGAGGAGACCGGGTCAGAGTGACAGAAAATGGTGTAAGAAATGTGAAAGAACAGAAAGAGCAATCTATGATGTATGAAAGAGATGGAAGATGCACTACACTTACGACAGGATGGAGACCATTGGATACTAGATACTGCAAGGGCCGCCATCAATATACATGAAGGGCTGAGCTGATAGCCTTTGGAGAAGCAATGTGACCTCATATGACCCAGGACAGCAATGCTCAAAGCTTGGCAGCACCTAGGTATGGCCTTCATCCTGTAGTGGGCAGAATGAGGCTGTGATCATGATAACATCTATTACAAAAACCATCAAAAGAAAGAAAGAGTTAAGTAATTTTATCTTTACAAATGCCACTTGTTTTTAAGGATAATACATTCAGAAATCTTCATACTAGGTTTCAGAAGCCCAAATCCAACCTAGAAGCTAGCAACTGCTTTAGGATTTCCATCTTTTACAACAAACTTACTTAATGCTCCAGGAAGTAACCATCTCCTCTTAATTTTAAAAGATGGACATATTTAACTAATAGTTCCATATTTTTAAACCCAATATAGTTAAGTACAGTAGGCATTGGCATTATGAAGTCAGCTGAATGATTGTGAGATTAATTTCATGATGTGATTTAAAGAAATCAATACAAGGGTACAAAACTCCAAACATTTACATGCAAATATACACAGAAAAACTTGTTTGTGGTTTTCATACTTTGAGAGTATAGAAGTTGAAATATTTCATTGGCTGGGAGAAATCTATTTTTCTATAGCCTTGTATTATGAATTAGGGTCCCAAAGGACCACAGATTTACTATATTTAAGACAGGAGTCTTTTCTAATCTCTGTGCCTATTAAAGTAGCCACCTGCTTAGAAGTACTTTGTAGATGAAAAAATATGTATGAATCCACTGTAACTTCACAATCTTGAATGCCAAGGAAAAACTTTACTAGTTTCATTTACCACTATTCTTTAAATTTCTTTTTGATTTTATTTTTTTAATTTTTTAATTTTATATTTTGAGACAAGGTCTTGCTCTGTTGCCCAGGCTGCAGGGCAGTGGCACAAACATGGCTCACTGTCACTTTGACCTCCTGGGCTCAAGGAATCCTCCCATCTTAGCCTCCTGAGCAACTGGGACCACAGGCATGCACCATCATGCCCAGCTAATTTTTTGATTTTTGGTAGAGATAGGGTCTCACTATGTTTTCCAGGCTGGTCTCAAACTCCTGGACTCAAGGGATCCTCTCACCTCAGCCTCCCAAAGTGCTGGGATTATAGGCATGAGCCACTACTCCCAGCAGAAAGTTCTTTTTGAGGATGCACATCTAAATAATAACAGCTAAGACATAACACATCTACTGTGTGTCAGGCACTGTCTCATACGTTTTTTACCTATTAACTCATTCTACAGAAATGCTTATGAAATACCTATTATCATCCCCATTTTACACGAGGAAACTGAAGCACAAAGAGATTATGACCTGCCAAAGGCCGCAAAACTAATATGAAGAGGAATGAGTAATTTGAATCTAGAAATTTTACTGAGTTTGTGCTTTCAGCCTTCATGCTAGATTTCCTGAGCATTTAGAGAGCAATGAGAAATTCCATAATTCAATCATATGACAATCATAAAACTTGCCAGCTAGCAGTATTTTAAAATACTAATTCCTCTACCAACCCACTTGGGACAGGGGATGGTATTAATTCAACAAATTCCTGAGTTACTAAGCTTTTTTCTTTTTCTGAGACAGTCTTGCTCTGTCCTCCAGGCTGGAGTACAGTGGCACGATCTTGGCTCACTGTGACCTCCTCTTCCAGGGTTCAAGCAATTCTCCGGCCTCAGCCTCCCGAGTAGCTGGGAATACAGGGGTGCACCACCATATCTGGCTAATTTTTTGTATTTTTAGCAGAGACGGGGCTTCACCATGTTAGCCAGGATGATCTTGATATCCTGACCTCATGGTCTGCCCACCTCGGCCTCCCCAACTGCTGGGATTACAGGCGTCAGCCACCACTCCGGGCTCTAAGTTTTTTATAAATGCTAAGCTTGATTTTTCATTACACTTAAACAAACAAAACTTTTTGATATTTCATTCTCTGGCAAGTACTAAACTCTTAACAAAACAGAGTGAAGGTATTTTTCTAAATTTACTACCACGTCATCACAATGTTCATACATTTTTTAAAAGCACAGGGAAAGTGCATTTATATTTCAGAGTTTATGTCCAGCCCCTGACATTAGCCCTAAACCTATCATTAGAAAAAAATTTTGGCCAGGTACAGTGGTTCATGCCTGTAATCTAGCACTTTGGGAGGCCAAGGTGGGTAGATCCCTTGAGCTCAGGAGTTCAAAACCAGACTGGGCAATACGGCAAAACCCTACCCCTACAAAAAATACAAAAAAATTAGCTGGGTGTGGTGGCTGTCTACCTTAGTCCCAATTACTTAGGGGGCTGAGGTGGGAGCCCAGAAGGTCAAGGCTGCAGTAAGCCGAGATTATGCCACCACACTCCACCCTGAGCGACAAAGTGAGACCCTGTCTCAAAAAAAAAAAAAAAAAAAAAAAAAAAAAAAATTAACCCTAATGATGTGGAAGACTTCTAGAAAACAAAGAGAGCACACACAGATACAAGATAAACTACAGAAAGATTCTAGAATAGTCAAAAGCCAGTAAAAAGGAAAGTAATTTTAAAGAAATAAAATGTCAGGAGCCAAGAAAGTGATGTGACAACATTCTGAGAGAAAAAGGAACCAAAGACAAAGACAGGAAAAAGAGCTACTACGGAGATTCTGACAAGCACTTCGGAAAACATACAAAGTGCTAACCAGCAACTGCCTCTCTATACATATAAAAGTAATTCTACTTCAATGGTCAAATCTGTCAATTCTGATCACATTATCTTGCTCTTCTGTGAAGTATACCATGTAATAAAACTTAAATGTATAAATAAGTCATACTTTGAAAATAGAGACAGCAGTGTTAAAATTTGCTTTCTAATTTTGTTAAGAGTTGGATATTTGGAGTTTTCCCTGGAAAGTAAATGAGTAACAACAGTAAAAATAATAAATATCTATTATTTCAAGAAAATCTATTTTATGAAAAGTCCTTCAAGACGTCAACTTGCATTTTATTTAAAGAATAGAAATACCATTATGAATTCAGTGTATACTCAGTGTTAAAAATTGTTTCAGAGATTATTCAAAAAAGAGATTTTAATATCTTGGGAAAATACTTTTTCTTTTTTTTTTTTTTTCTGGAGACATGCCCTGTCCTCTAGGTTGGAGTGCAATGGCGTGATCTCGGCTCACAGCAACCTCTGCCTCCCAGGTTCAAGTGACTCTCCTGCCTCAGCCTCCTGAGTAGCTGGGATTACAGGCATGCGCCACCACGCCCGGCTAATTTTATTTTATTTTTTCTATCTTTAGTAGAGACGGGGTTTCACCATGTTGGCCAGGCTGGTCTGAAACCCCCGACCTCGTGATCTGCCTGCCTCAGCCTCCCAAAGTGCTGGGATTACAGGTGTGAGCCACTGCGCCTGGCCAGGAAAACTCTTAAAATTCAATTAGTAATAGATTAATCGAGTTATTTTACTAACCCCCTATACTCACTTAATACTATGGATACATTTCAAAAGTGAGAATGGAATTGAGTTTAACAAGTACAACACATCAGTCATGAAAGTTACATTCTCCTCTGTGCACTTCCCAAATATAATTTTAAAATGCTAAGAATGTGTGTATGACTAAACATTCCCAGTGTTTCCAAGTTAGGGATATAAGTAGGGCAATATTTTGAACCAAAGATATCTTCTATAATATATTCTGAAGATCTCATTTGAGACCAGACAGTAGTTTAAGAAGCAAAATAATTAGGCTAAAAGAAATACATACAACTGTGGGATATGGAGATCTAAATGTATATAAAGATAGAGACATATCCATAGCTTTATCTGCACACATGCACTCCATTAAACACTTTCCAGTCACAGAAGATAGATTTATCAGCTAATAATCTCCAATCCTTTCATTACACACATCAATCCATACAACTCCAAAGCCTGGAAGAGGGACTTAGAAAGCACTTAATGTAAATGATTGTGGCCCATAATTACAAACCACCTGTCCTCTTATTTACAGCCATAGCTCAGTTCCAGAAAACAGTACACAAGGCTGCAAGAATCAGCTAGTAAGGATGCGCAGTGAAAAAAACTGTAAAAACACTATTGGATGCCAAAACTTGCACACTGCAGAGTTCTACACAGATTGTCTCTAAAGTTATGATAGTGTCTTAATGGCAACTTAGGATTCTGTGTCCATAAAGAACATAATGTCTTAATGTTGTCTATAAACGAAGAAATTAAATGCTTGTACCCTTTGACTAATACAACCTACAAAAGCTTAAGGCCAAACAAATATCTCAGGTTTAACAAAAATATAAATCCATTGAACATCGCTAAAAAATAGTACAGTTTGCATACTTTTAAAAAGGAGTTTTTTTAAACCAAGTTTATTCTTTTGGTTATGTAGCAGGGACAATGAATCTCTCTTCCTGGAGAACATGATACATACCTATATCACCAGAATCTGTGTGTAGTAGTAGTGACTATATACAAAATGGCCCTTGTTCTATGTGCTGATAACTTGCTTAGGTATGAAGTCTGATCAATTTTGGAAATGTTTCTTTTACAGTGGATGGCAGATAATAGCAATCTGGTCAGTTTGGCCGACTGAATTGAGGTAGCTATTCTATGGCTTGAACACTAGCTATTCCCTTGCCTTCTTCCACTAGACCCAAAGGCCCTCAAAGAAAGAAATGAAGACTCTTTTTCCTTCATTAGAATGCCTAGCACAATGCCTGGCACATAGTAAGTGCTCAATAAATAAGTACTGACTCAATGAATGTGTTCAATAGAATAAGCCAAACTAGATGTTTTAACTCCCTAAGTTTTACTTACTTTAAGGCTCTCAATTTTTGCCTAGAATGGATGGTTATAAATATCCCCTCTGTCCTAAGCAAATCTCTCATGATTAATCAATTTTTGTTCATAATAAGGAAATAAATACAAGATTTTTTTTCCCACTCTGCTCTAAATAGTTTGGCTTCGACCAATACTGGCTCAAACCAAACGTAATTGTTTTCATTGCTTGCCTTAATGTGACCTGACAAATACAGTTTTGTCTTTAAAATATGCTGTAGAATAATGCTTTTTAGGTAAATTAAGTGCCTTAGACTCTTTCATTATTTAACACTTATGATAATAGGCATTCAGCATTCAGAGATCAGCAGAAATCTACAAACCTAAGTGCATAGAAAACTACACTGGGTGGGAACAAATTGAAAACAATAATGTGATCAATAGATAATATACTTCACGTTTTAAACTTTTGATAATCAGCCATAGTACTAATGAGGCCAAAGTTATGAACTTAATCTGGACGTTTTGCAGCATGGACAGTACTCTAATTTGAGTTAGCAGATGGGTATGGGGCCAACGCATAAGAGAATATGAGAGAACAAGAATCCACAGAAATCCATCTTCGTAAGTTTACTCAAAAAGTATTCACACGTAATGGGTGGCAATGTCAACGACAAAACCGTATTATTAATTTAGGTAAAAGTTCACAGGTCACACAAAAATTCTTTCAGGTTGAAGATTTCTTTCAACATATATGGGATTATATTCTATCTATAACCCCATCAATTCCCGAATATTAATAAGAAATACAGTCACATACTAACATTCCATTTCTAAGCCACAACTATATCATGAGTCCTATTATAAAACTAGAATTAATACAATCATGATTAAGTAATCTAAGATCAAATCACAGGAAGAGTGCTACATCTTTATCATTAATTTTAAAATAGCTGTGCGCAAAACATATAGCTTTTAGGTCTCTCTTCCTGGAGGCGGGGGGTTGAGAAAAAAGTTTAAAATATATATATATATATATATATATATAGGAATATATATAGGAATATATATGAATATATATAGGAATA
Source organism: Nomascus leucogenys (assembly GCF_006542625.1). Classification (NCBI taxonomy): domain Eukaryota; kingdom Metazoa; phylum Chordata; class Mammalia; order Primates; family Hylobatidae; genus Nomascus; species Nomascus leucogenys. The sequence continues at coordinate 16,127,904 of NC_044396.1, read as the reverse complement.
TATATAGGAATATATATGAATATATATGGGAATATATATGAATATATATGGGAATATATATGGGAATATATATAGGAATATATATAGGAATATATATATATGATTCAACTAACAAACAAGATTGTCTTACAGGCTGTTTTTTGAATTAATAATTTGAAACATACATCCCTGTGTGCAGTGATGACATTGGTATGCAGTGGCAGAATTCACTAGAGACCTTGATGGAAGTGCCTAAGCCCCAGGCCCACTCCCTGAGATTGTTTTTTCTGTTTTGAGGCATTATGAAGGAGCACAAGTTTTAGTTATGCACATGAAATTCTGGTTCAGTGCTGAAACTCTGCCATCAGCTCAATACGTTCACCTGGAAAAGGAATTTAAGTTTTGTGGCTATCTCTGTCTATGCCAATCTGCCCAAATTCCTAACAGATAGACAAGACATATTGGAGGATATGTAAATTGTTTATTGTCTTAAAATTCCTTGCATATCCTTTAATTTTAAAAAGAAGTTAAAAATAAAGTCAGCATTAACAGCATAAGAAATATGTGTTTTCGAGATACTCATCTGAAGAAAAGTTACCTAGTGCAACTGGGTCTGGGTTGACGGGACTCTGCTGCCTGGAGTGGCTGCTGCTACTGCCGCCACCTTTTTTTAAGTCCTCGGCGTCACTGTACCGCCGGATCCAGTAATTCAGTTCTTCCCGGTCTGCTTCTTGACACCGCCTTAGTACGGTGAGAGATCGCCTTGTTTTTTCTACCATGTCCATTATGCAGTTTAACAGCTATGTGGGAAAGGGGAGAATAGGGAAGAACATATAAATCATCACAATTAAAGATTTTGCTGAGTAGTGAAACAAACCATTCCAGGACAATGAAGGAAGCAATTTTATCCCTGAAGGTTTCAGTCTAGTATTTTCTATGACTAGATTTGAAATTTAGAGCCAATAGATGGAAAATTCAATGGGAATGAGAAGATAGATGTATGAACACGAGTCAGAAGGGAAATTTCACCTGAAGGCATTATAGCCAGTAAATCCACCTCTCCAAATACTAATCCCATTACTTTATAAATCAAATGACCTTTTCACAATAAAACAGTAGCCCACTGATCTGGCTTTGAGAATTCCTTTCCAAGATCTAAACATTTCTCTCAAGTGACTTTCATGTCAACTTAGAAATCAAATCCTATATTCTACTTCAGATATTCTCGCTCATTTTTTTTTTCAAGGATAGCAGGAAAAACAACACCTTCAAAGGATCACCAAGCTTTTATTTTATCACATAACCTCACTGCAATTGTTTTCCAAACATTTTTTAATCCCAAATGATTACTGATGTCTTACATGGTCAAGATGTTTCCACTCTTCTGCCCATTCTCTGTCTGTTAGTCTGTGATCAATCATTTCTTCTTGACGTGTGCCATGCAACCCTACAAAAATACAGAAGGCTGAATAACCCGAAAGCATTCAGTACACAACCCATACACACACACAGACTCATAGCAAGGACTATGTGGGCAAACTCAATGATGTAAAAATACATTTGATTTTGGATGGAGACATGAGTCATATTTAGATTCAGAATTACCTAACAGATTCCTCATAGAATGAGAAAATACTAGAACTAGACGGAATTTTAGAGGTCATCTGGTCAGAAGCCTTATTTTACACATAAGGAGACAGTTAAGTGACACCAAGTCCACAACTAGTTATCCATGCAACACTCTGTAAGTAAAAATATATTTTAACTCTTAATAAATACAAGAAACCACAAGTAGACATTAAGTGATTTTTAAAGCATTGCTGTCCTGCATTAAAAATAAAGACAGCATAAGTCATTTTACATAGGAAGGGATATGCTTTCCCAAAACAAGCATGGTAAATTTTTCCACATTTCAGCCTTGTATAAATGAATACAATCCTAATACGTACACCACCACGATAAAATTAGACCATGAAGAAAAGGCTCGTATAATATGGAGCTACATATACTCATTCGGTTTACCAAAATTAAAAAATAAAAGTAAATTGGGTATTCTTCATAAAAAAATTAATATACCAGATATAATTTGACAAATATCATAAATCCAAGTGAACCAACTGAAAATCCTAATTTGAAGTCCATAAGACTTAATGCTCTTTAGCATCATAGTTAAGATACCACTATGAAAAAGTAATATATAAGTGTTTACCAAGTGAGCACCAATATTAATTAATTTAAGCAGTTAGCTAGGATGCTCATTAAAATAGGAAGTAAATGTGTCTCACTAAAAAGAGAGGCTGAAAGGCTCCGAACAGAGAAATCTGGAAATGTGTTATTCCTCTTACATATTCACTTTATATTCTACTGTGTAGGAAAGCCCTTGTGCTGTGGCATTATTTTGCGTTTTAAATGATCAAAACTATTATTTTTGGTTACCAATTTTCAAAATGTTACAGCAAATAAAGTTTCTTATAGTTTGGTTTCTAGATAACTGGGCTACCTCTCTGTGGAACTCTAAAGTTTCTTATAGTTTGGGTTTCTAGATAACTGGGCTACCTATCTGTGGAACTTATGTAAGAATTAAATGACCATAGGAGTTATAAGACACTGAATTTTACTTTTTGTGAGATTTAAGTGGTTAGAAATCCCTTTTTTTTAGCTGATTTACACAAATAAAGATGAGTCACATGACTCTGTTCAGCCAACCACGTAAAACGATTTCACTTACAACTGATGGAAGTGAACAAATTTATGACAGCCCCTTCTCAGACTAAATAAAAAGGTAAATATAAGACGCTTTGTACCATTCCTGTCCAATTAGAACATATTCTGAGATATATTTTTAAAGTTAAAATTGTCAATGCCACCTATTGGTAAAAAAGTAACAGTGCAAATATGTTTTATTAATTTGCATAATATAAAGACACTGGCAAAAAATAGTATTTAGCTACTGCTCTGTTGTGATTATTTCAAGTTGAAATGTTTGCAAATATGTAATTTTTGTTAACTTATTTGTTCCCTGTGTTTTAGGGAAAAACCACTACTGTTAAAATTAGTCACCATACAAAACAACCAGAAAGTGATAAGGATATAAATGTGACAGTGACTTTCATGTTAGAGGTCTCTGAATATTTGCCTTTAAGGACAAGAATTCCAGAGGTCTCAAAAGCTTGAAAAATTCAGCAGAAGAAATCAATAATGACACAAGCTGTAATGCCTGGAGTAATATTAATGAGCAACGGGATATCTGTGGTAGTGGGATTTCAGCATTTGTGAAACAGTACTAAGCTTCATCTCATTTTAAAAAAAATACTAAGTGCATTAGAAACATGTTTGAGCTCAAGTACTTGGTGAAAAAATGTAAGACTCATTTGCTGCTTTTGAACTCTGAAAGTCATTTGTTAGATATAATCAAATCTTTAAAAATAAAAAATAAATCAAGATTTTATGTTTATTAATTTCTCTATTTAAGATACTTAAATATTCAGCAGCACACAATTTTTATTTATAGTCATAATACCAGAGGGATGTACCAGGGGGAACTAGCTCATAATCATTAAATAGCTCATAATCACATTTTCATTTGTGGGAAATTTGACACTAATGTTGAGTCTCAACTGATTATTTTGTTTTAGAATATTTTAACTAACTGGGATAAAACTCTAAGCTTACTTATAAACTAATGCTGCTAAGAAGTTACTTTACTGAAGGATTCCAGTGAGTGTATGTCCCTATACATAATAGGCATTTATAAATCACACCAGACTAAGTATATCTTTATGACAATTTTTATATTCTCAAAATGGCAGCCTGATGTAACACCATAATTTGTTGCTCATACATCAAGATTTTATTTTACATTAACACACACTAAATTCTGCCAGACTTTAGGGATGGTTTAGTAGCTGCACATATTTATAGAGATTAGCACTATTAGTTTTATGAGCTAATATAATCAAAAGGTAAGGAACATGGTCTGAAGAAAATCACATAAAACCAATGGATACAGATATAATTCATAAAGGGATATTTTACATTACTTGATGAAAACATAATCATTGCACATAAGTGTAATTACTTCCTTGCTGATTACTGTATAGTGCACTGGAACTAATATTTCACAAAATAGCACCTGCTGCCTAAGAAACAGGCCATTTGCTAACACATCTACAAAATGGGATCCCTTGAACTGGTCTCACCGTGACCTGATGACTCCACTGCTATTTAAAAACATGCAATCATGGTTTTCAGTCCTTAAGTCATAAATAAGTGGTAAGGCTTTGTGTAGAAGGGAGTTGTTATCACATTTGATTTTGGGGTTAAAATATCAATCCAGATCAAGAAATAGCATAACCACTTTTGAAAGCTCTTCAGAAATGGTACCTGTGAGAACATTAGACAGATTGGCTATTAAGAAAGCACAAATTATATGCTTAGCCATTTGTCTGACACACCATATAAACGTAGAAATTACTGTTGTGGAGAACCAGAACTACTAATTTACTGTCTTACAACCAAAGCCTCAATCGCCCCCCCTCTCACCCTGACTCTCTTTCTGCTTTCTAAACATTTGGGGAGTTGGGTGTAGAAAGGCAAAAAAGGCCTACACGTGGAGCCCCTGTTTGCTAGCAGTGTAGTTGGAAATTGAATGCAAACTTCTATATATTAGGGCTCTCTCTGCCTGTGGCAAACAAACAAACAAACAAAAAAAAAACAATCACCATCACTAATCAAGTAGTGAATAACTGGCTGGCTGCATTTCCCAGAATTCTATATCCTCAGCTCCATTTTCTGGTTTTCTATTTGCATTTCATCCCTTGCTCTTTCCAGTGTCCAGGCCACTAAGTCACCCTCATCAGGAAAGTTTGCCAGCAATTAGTTACAAGGTAGAGATTATGTCCTGTTAGTGGGTGATGTGGACACAGGAGATGGAAAAAGAAGAGGAGACTGACTATTGCTCTCAGTTAGACTCACCACTAATTAGGAATTGAAGACACCCCAGTAACAGTGTACTTACTGATAACCCTCTGAAACACTATCATCTCCACCACTGAACCACTGATCATGTGTTTAAAAACTTACCTTGTTCATCTTCTCTCTCATTTTGCATGGTAGATATTTGTTCTATAGAAGGCAATGTCTTCAAAATGCTTTACTACTTTTTTTTTTTTTTCTGAGACAGGGTCTTGCTCTGCCACCCAGGCTGAGGTGCAGTGTGTGGGGTGCAGTGGCATGATCTCATCTAACTGTAACCTCTGCTTCCTGGGCTCAAGCGATCCTCCTGCCTTAGCCCCACAGGTAGCTGGGGCTAGAGGCGTGCACCACCATGCCCGGCTAATTTTTGTACTTTTAGTAGAGACGGGATTTTGCCATAGTACCCAGGCTGGTCTCAAACTTCTAAGCTCAAACTCATCTATCTGCGTCAGCCTCCCAAAGTGCTGGGATTATAGGCATGAGCCACTGCACACAGACAAAACGCTTTACTTCTAATAGTTTTATGCAAAGAAGGAATGAACACAGGGAAATAGAACACATATTTGCCCAAATTCACTTCCTCAGTATTCTGATCCTTGACCCAAAATTGTCAATATTAACTTTAATCACTGGCATTTTCAAGTAAAAAAAAAGTACCAAATCATTCCTCGGGAAACATCTGTTAAACCACAGATAGCATGCCATATCATACTTTGGAAATATGGAATATCATGGAGGCTCAAAAAAATCAATATAAACGTAGAGACTATCTGAAACAAAAGATACAAGAAAATCAAGTGATTTTTAAAAATATTTGTGGCAGGCAGACTGCATATGAAGTCTCATGTTAAAAGAGAATTCAAGCTAAAAATTTATTTTGCATTTGTTACCAACACAACAATTGAGGGTCTTGTATTAATCTAGATGCCCTCCTCCAAAGAAATTTAGTGTACTGTCTTAAAGAATACAAGTGATTAGGAGAGAGAGAGCACAGCTGTTAAGTCTATTAATACCAATCAAGTTTTTTTCATAAAGGAGACAATATAAAGCAAGATACGAGAATTTTCATCCCTATCACAGATTTCAAGCCTCAAGTTCAGTTCAGAAGTAATGGTGCAAGTCTTCAAGCACCCAATCCCATAAGAAGTGAACAGATCCTTCAGTCTTACCCATAGGTCTGTTTCTGTCCCTGAGGTCCCTGTGGCTGGGGTGTCGATAGGAGTCCCTGTAGTGGTGGGCAATGGCCATATCATCCAAACGGTAATGCTGAGGTGGAGGTGGGGTGGGGTGAGGCAGGCCATTGGGCTGGTAGGATAAGCCGTTATTTGGACTGTACCGCTGGCCTGGGCTAATAGTGCATGGTCGCTTGCTTGGATGTTCTGAGTGCAAAGGCTCTCTGTCAAAGCCATTTTCTTTGGTTCTAAGGGGGAAAAAACAAGAGTTTGTTTCATCATCTATTCAGAAACCAGCACAGTTCAGTCACTCATATTTGAGCTTGGAATAAAAACAGAATATTTTTTATTGGCCAGAAACCTTCTAAACTCAGCTTCCCAGAAAACATATGGGAATTCACTGAGACCTGGTGTCGAGACCTAAATGATCACAAGCCTGCAGATAGGAAAAAATGCTTCACTTCTCATCAAATTAGCAAATATCTTTTCAGTTGAAGCTGAAAAGATGTGGTTAAGTCACAAACAAGAGGAAACTCAAGACTCCTGTAGGTAACATTTTAATTCAAAAAATGGTGCTTGATTTCTAACAAGTTACCCTAAGACCGACTGTATTTGATGAAGATTTATTAAGGTAAAACATCACCACTCTCTTGATGAACACTTAAGGTACACCTATTCCACTTGGTATCTGACTTCTGTGTCAGAGAACATCTAAGAACTGTGTTGTCCAATACAGTAGCTACATGTGGTTGTTTAACTTAAAATGTAAGTTACTTAAAATTAAATAAAGCTTAAAATTCAGTTCTTCAGTATCAGTAGCCACATTTCATGTGCTCAACAGGTACGCGTGGCCAGTGGCTTCAGTAGTGGACTGCACAGATACATAACATTTCCATCATCACAGAAAGTTCTATAGGAAAGTAAGGATCGAACTGAGCGAATACAGTATGCAATGCAATGTCTGGGACCCTGACATTATCTTGAGTCACCAAGGTAATCAATCAACAGTCATACAGAGCTAGCCTGGCCTAGAAGGAAAATCTAGGTCAACCCCCTTATTTTAAAGTTGAGGAAACACATACCCAGAGAGCTAATGTATCCTGTCTGGGGTCATCAGGTCACATGGCAGGACGGGAACACCCTGACGACACATCATCATGTGATGCACAGGACTCTAAACTTGGCTTTCAGAAGGAATGCATTCTATAAATAAGACCTGATAACTAGTCACGATTCCTTGATTCTCAAATAAAAGTAGGAGTAAAGCAGTAATTTCTGGCTGTATATATTTCTACCGCATAGAGACTAGCCCCTAATATATTCAATAAGATAGAAACAAACCATATTCAACTTTGACTGTAATCACTGCTCCCAAACTTACTTTTTACTTACAAGACCAGCACTCTTATCTTTAGACAGGTGGTAACATCTATTTTCCCAGGGACATTTTCTCATAAGAATTCTACCAGTTCACAGTGGCTGCAGACTTCTACATGCCTTCTTCTTCTAGATAGTGGAACAACAGCATAGAGGCACTTCTACTTTCCCGGCATCTAGTGATGGCATCTAGACTTTGTCTGATAACACTAGAGCAATCCAGGTGGAAACTGAATCAACAACAGAGATAATCAGGGGCAACAGGATTCTACAATGAACCATCCTTTACGCCCCTTTAGGGTGGGCCCCCCAGTGACAATTCATACACACCAGGTTGAGAAGAATAAAGGACTTAGAGACAGAAGGTATAGGCATAGAAAGAACTGAGGGTAAATCTTCAGAGTTTTATGTTAAAGAACATGCTCACTACATACTAAGAAGGATGCACTATTATGGAGTGGGCAGGGGACCCTTAGGACTCAGCCGCATGACCTCCAGTTACTTAACTTTCTGGCTTCAGTATTCTGCTTAGTAAAATGGGACTAATAGGAAACAACATTTGTAAAAACAAATTAAGAGGCAATCTAATTTATACTTTACCCTATCTCAGGCTTTTTTTTCCCCCAGCTCCTCAATAATAGCAGCTGTAAACTATTAGAGAAAGAAAATAAATGTCCTTTAAAAACTCTACATGAGGTCAGGTGTGGTGACTCACGCCTGTAATCCCAGCACTTTGGGAGGCCGAGGTGGGAGGATCACCTGAGGTCAGGAATTCGAGACTAGTCTGGCCAACATGGTGAAACCTCGCCTCTACTAAATATACAAAAAGTAGCCGGGTGTAGTGGTGCATGCCTGTAGTCTCAGTTACTCAGGAAGCTGAGGCAGGAGAATCACTTGAACCCCAGAGGCGGAAGATGCAGTGAGCCAAGATTGTGCCATTGCACTACAGCCTGGGCAACAAATGCAAAACTCTTTCTTAAAACAACAACAACAATAACAAAAAAACTGAGGGTAAATCTGCAGAGCTTAATGTTAAAGAACATGACCAGTACATACTAAGAGGGATGCACTATTCTGAATAGACTGGCCAATATTGGAAATGATGGCAGAGCATGGCCCCCAAGGGAGTGGCGACCAGGAGTCCTAATGCTGCTCCCATCAAAGTATGTGTCTACACTAAAACATACTGACTCCTTACATATTGATCATTGATATCAGACTAAAATATCCAGTGTAGCTCAGACATTACCTAATTGCATTGCTTTAAAATAATTTTTAAAAGTAAACTGAAACATTCTAGATACTGATTTATCTTCTAAGAATATACCCATGTGATTCTAATCTGTATTTGCATATCCTACAAATTTCTAAATAATACACTTCAATATTCAATGCATATTATCAACATAAATCAGCAGGAAAATACTGAAGACTATTAGTGGCTATGAACATAATGCTAACACAGCACCTACCTTACTGGCATTGTGGTGTAGTGGAAAGAGCACTGGACTGGGAATCAAGAGACCTGAGATCTAGTCCTGGCTCTTCCATGACTAGCTGTGTGACCTTGGTCAAGTCACTTAACCTCTCTGGACCTCAGTTTATTCATCTGTAAAATGAAAGGGTTGGACTAGATCAGTGGTTTTCAAACTGTGCCACCTGAGGTGCTGAAGGGATTCTGTAGGCAATGAAGAACTTTTCCCCAAAACAATCAAGATTCTCAAGATTTAAACTGCCAGAGGAACCCACTTCTTATTATTCGTTTCAATCATTGGGGTTCCACCTAAGATTTCATTTTTAAAGGAAAAAGTCTGTGGCTAAAATCAAGTTTGAAAACCACTGGACTAGATGATTTCTGCAGTCCCTTCTAGTTTGCAAATTCTGCAATTCAAGTATTCTATATTTACAGCTAAATGCCATAGTTATGCAGATCAAAACACACAGTGCTGATAGTCCTCTGGCCAAACCATAAGTATCTAAGGCAACCACCTTAGCCAAGTTCTCCATTCCTTGGTTTGAACAATTTATTATTTATACCTTATTTTTTGTGCAAATTTAGAAAATAATCCTCTTATCTTAGGGCAGCGCCTGCAGAATTTCTAAATAATGAAACATCTTTCTTTGACCGATTTGGGTCAAACCACCCCAACCTACTAGTTTTCTCTCCTTGATCAACGAAGGCAAAAACAACAACATTGGAGTAATTTTTATAATTTTTCAATGGTTAGATACACAATTTATCTTCATCCTTAGATGAACCCTTTGTTCAGTGCTATTACTTCAATGACCCAATTAAATGGGAGGAAAAAAGCATTTTTTTTTTCTAAAGCAAGGGCAGTAACGCCCAAAAGGCAGGCTAGGGTCCAAGTCTGTTCTCTCACTTCAATCAGGTCTTACTATCCTATCCTGGGGCCCATCACCCTGCTAGCTACTGAAATAATAAAGCTTATTACCTCACAAGGATAGCTTACATTCTAACAGTTGTGAAACATTAACACTTGCAGGGGTGTGGTGACTAACACCTATAGTCCTGGCACTTTGGAAGGCTCAGGAGGAAGGATTGTTTGAGCCCAGGAGTTTGACACCAGCCTGGGCAACATAGTGAGACCCTGTCTCTACAAAAAATCAAAAAGTTGGCTGGGCATGGTGATGTACACCCGTAGTCCTAGCTAATCAGGAAGCTGGGGCAGAAGGATCACTTGAGCCCAAGAGATTGAGGCTGCAGTGAGCCATGATCACACCACTGCACTCCAGCCTGAGCAACAGAGTGAGACCCTGTCTCAAAAAAAGGGGTAAAAAAAGAAAACACAAAAACTTTCACTGTCCACAAAAATAAAGCTATGAAGGGTCTCTGGTGCTTCCTCAAATTACTAATGTCTACTTACAAGGCCAGTTGTATTCAAAGCACGTATGTTCAGAAGGGTAACTCAAACAATTAATTGCCATTTGTCTGTCTGCTTCTTAGAAATGCCTACAACTACCTATATCTCATTTGCTTGGGTGAACTCCATATTTGCATTCTTCATTGCCCTTTTCAGTGTATTAGGCAAAATTAGCAAAGACTTTTCATTGTCCCATACCAGTATACCCTTGAAATAACTCAAATTCTAGTAGAAATCTGAAGTGAGAGGTAAGTCTGTTATGTCTTAAGGATTTCTGAAAGTTTTATATTATTTGTTTTTTAAGTCTACCTGAGGATGTTATATCTCCTTACCAGGAGACATTTTCCTCAACACAATCTAACCACTTCAACATTTAGATCCCAATCACTTCTCTCTCGAGGTTTCATGTCCTGAGGGCAGGGGTGTACCCTTAGGACTCAGCTGTGTGATCTCCAGTTACTTAACTTTCTGACTTCAGTATTCTGCTCAGTGAAATGGGCCTAACAAACAGAATTTGTTTCTACTTGTGGAAACAAATTAAGAGACAACCTAATTTATACTTTACCCTATCTCAGGCTCTTTTTTTTTTTTCCAGCTCCTCAATAACAGAAACTGTAAACTACTAGGAAAACAAAATAAATGTCCTTTAAAAACTACATGAGGCTGGGCGTGGTGGCTCACACCTGTAATCTCAGCACTTTGGGAGGGTGAGGTAGGTGGATCACTTGAGGTCAGGAGCTTGAGACCAGCCTGGCCAACATGGTGAAACCCCGTCTCTACTAAGAAAAAAAAAAAAAAATTAGCCAGGTGTGGTGGAGCATGCCTGTAGTCCCAGCTACTACAGAGGCTGAAGCAGAAGAATCACTTGAACCTGAGGCACAGAGGTTGCAATGAACTAAGATCGCACCACTGCACTGCAGCCTAGGTGACAGAGCGAGACTCCATCTCAAGGAAAAAATAAAAATAAATAAAAATAAAAACTCTACATGAAATATTTTTAAGATGATGATTAGCTAGTGTGTGCTGGAAATCCTTTAGTAACATTTATATAAAACAGTGTAACATTCAAGGAAACGGGGAAGTATGAAAAAAATCTATCACAAAATCATGACAATAAGTAGAACAAGAGGACAAATCTACATGGCAGAAGTCGGTGTAAGTTTTTTTCTCTACATTAAGATTTTTTTTTAATATGAGGAACTACCACTATAAATATTGTTTTAGGGGAAGGCAAATTGGTAGAGCACAATAAACCTAAGAAAGAAGAAACAAATTCTAATATTCGTCCTGTTATTTATTTAAATAAATTACGTGCCTTACACATTCACTTATTTGAGTTTCGACAGACATTTCACAAGTCCAAACTGGCCTCATTTCTCTTCTGCTTTCTGTGCCATCTTCTACCTAGTCACCCAAGTAGAAATTGGAAGTCACTCTACAACTTTCTTTTCCAAATCCAAGTCCTGTTGCTGATCTCAAGCATCTCTATATGGGTTCCTCTTTCCTGTCCCAGGATACCTTTATCTTGTCACGCCACGGTCCCACTTTGCCAGTATCCCCCAGAGCCACGGGCCCCCAGATTTGTTTGCTGTTTGTCTCCATAGCCCAGCCAAGTCCCATCCCTAGACTGTAGCTCCTTGAAAAATGAATAGGAGTGAGACACTGGGTCTAAAATTCTTTTAAGGCCAGGCATTGAAGACTTATTTTATTCTTATATTTCAGAAGTCTGTATCTAAATCTTAGGAAGGTAGTTCTATTAAACACAGACCAAAGACATTAATAACATCAAACACATCTTCCTTTCCTTTTCTAACACGTGCAGTTTGTTAAGATTGCCATAGAATGACTAGACATTGAATCAAGGGGCGGAAATCACTCTCATCATCATAATTTTTAAAACATAATTCGGCAAGAGGTCTCTTCAGGAATTGTTAGGAAAGAGGTGACTTTAGATATGAATTTCACATAACACACTTTTATTGGTACTGAATAAGGTACTGAAGCAAAATACATTACAAATTCCCCAGCATCCTTAAAAAGAAAATCAAACCTAATTCTTCATGACAACCTGCAGTGGTTTCTCTGTTTTGCCATCACTCTGGAGAGAGTGGGACATTTAGATGATGAAGAACAGCGAGCTGAATGCCACAGGACCATCACTATTGGGCCAGATGGAGAGAAGCACCTTTAATCTCTCCATTGCTAAACAACCACCTAGGAGTGAGAACTTTCTGAGCAGTGTGCTAATACCTTTAGAAGTAAATAAGAGGCAGGTGGACACTTGCCACTCTAGACACACAAACGTGATGCCCAGACCTTCAAGGATTGCAATATGCAGGTTGGGGGAGCCATCTGAGCCTTCCCTCCAGCAGCGAGAAGGTGGAATGCTTCCGTCACGTGTCTGAAGCTGACCATCTGCTCAACAGTTAGGCTGTTACTGGCTGTTTCCCTTGCCTTTTCTAATCTCTGCCACTGCTGAAGTATTCAATTTTTGCTGCTCCTGCTGTCTGGAACTCTGCTTTCTTATTCGAATCTGTCATCTGTATGTTTCTATTGGAGCCCTCCAGTTTTTTCTGGTCAGTGAACCAATCACAGCATTTGGTTCCTGGGCTGTCTGTGGCTGTTTTTATTGTATTTCAGAGATGCATTTTTTAACTAAATAAATAAATAAATAAAGATGCCTGGAAGAGAGACCATTTAATACACTACTAAAAATGACTGCATTAAGTTTAATTTGAATTATTTGTTCAATAGTGGTTTTTGTTCTATTTGTAGCGTTTTGCTTTGTTTTAGGTCCCCAGTATGTGTAATGCACTATCCTTCACTTCAGTGGCAGTACAAAGATGAGAGAAACATGGTCCCTCAACCTTCCATAAGATTATTATTTAGGGCAGACTTTAATTCTTTACCATTAAAATGATTTAATTGGAGCTACAAGGCTTCTATACTTTCATACAGGACATGTATACAGAAGGTACCATTAAAAACAGAACAAATGTGGTGTGTGAGAGCAGAGTGAGAGATTACTCCAGAATGTGTACTCAAAAGGACAAAGGTTTTGGAGTCACATAGAGATGGCTTCAAATTGTGGCTCTGCTATTTGCTGGCCATATAAACTCAAGAGGCTTAATCCTCTAAGAGCCTCAGTGTTTCTGCCTGCAAAATGGGAAATGATTATCTCAAAGCTATGGAGAGAACTATAGGAAAGAATCTAAGAAAAGAGCCCAACATGAATTTGGCATTCAATAAGTTAATCAAAGCATTTTGTTTTCAAGCAGGGGCATTCAGAGGCTGATGGTACAGAATCACGGCTATGAGAGTATGGGCATTTGCGTCCAAGAACCCAGGGTTAGAATCCCATTAGGGCTTCTGACAAGCCATGTGACTTCACACACATTATTTGGCCTTCTTGAATCTATGTCATAGGATTGTGAGGAAAGAAGTGCTATATGTTAGTCTGTCAATTATTTAGCACAGGGCCCAGCATATCTGAAGTGCTCAGTAAATAGTAACCATTATTATATTATTTATAATTGGGAAGCTTTCATTCAAATAGTAGATACTGAGTTAGGCCGTGAGGTATTAATAGAATTATGACATATAAGAACTAGGAAAGACAGCAGAAACCATCAGCTGGAATAGAGACTAAGGCGTGAGGAGTATGCAATAAAGTTAGACCTAACAAAGCAGCAAGAAATCAGGCTAACAAGTTAAAGTTGAAGCTGGGATGTGGAGAGAACAAAATGCCCTGTATAACTGTCTTATCTTTAACATATAAATGTAATTTTCTGGCTGGGCACAGTGGCTCATGCCTGTAATCCCAGCACTTTGGGAGGCCGAGATGGGTGGATCACCTGAGGTCGGGAGTTTGAGACCAGCCTGGCCAACATGGTGAAACCTCGTCTCTAATAAAAATACAAAAAATTAGCCGGGCATGGTGGCGGGCATCTGATACCTCTCTACTTGGGAGGCTGAGACAGGAGAATCGCTTGAACCCAGGAGGTGGAGGTTGCAGTGAGCCGAGATCACTCACTCCAGCCTGGGCAACAAGGGCAAAACTTCATCTCAAAAAGTAAATAAATAAATAAATAAATAATTGTAATTTTGTGCTATTTCACTGAAAGGCCTCCAAATTGATGTGACTAATATTTTTAAAAATCACTCCTTGCAACTGTGGAATACATAATAGATGCAACACAAACTAGAATAAATAAATGTGGCATAAAATCCCTACATTTTTTTCATAGAATACTGAATGCAGGTTATACAAATTTAATTCTTATTTGCACAACTGACCCTACAATTCCTTGTAAAATGTATCTATCTTTTCTTTTAGAAAGATAAAAACAGTGAAATCTCCTTCATTTTACAGAAACAAAAAAAAGGACCTATTCAGTTTAGTTGGTGTGTACTGTCATAACAAATCTCACAAATACAACCAACATGATTTCAAAATGATTGCCTTTGACCCTCCAACCTTCAGCATTTTCTAACTGACTCATTAAGCCAGGAACACAGGCTAGCTGTGGCTCTTCTGTTGTTAAAAATATATATAAAACCTCAGAATGTTATACTATGGCATCTACCCACTTGAGCAACTATAGAAAATAAATGAGGGAAAGTAAGGTGAAAAAAGAGAAGCTTAAGTCTTAGTTGAGTTTCCTTATTTAAATTCTGCACATTAAAACAATCTTATGCAACTGGAAGATTTCAAATATGCAAATATGCTTGTTTCTCCACTAAGAAGCTTTGCAACATTAGGCAAGTTCTTTGGACCTTAGTTTGTGCAAGAATAAAGGGATGGGGGCCAGTGCATACCTGTAGTCCTAGTTACTCAGGAGCCTGAGGCAGCAGGTTCCACATGAGCCCAGGAGTTTGAGACCAGCCTGGGCAACATAGCGAGACACTGTCTTAAAAAAAAAAAAATACAAATAACATCCCATGAGCAAATCCATAAATTTAAAGTATGTGTGATTTTTTTTCTTTTGGTATGAAATGTAAAAAGGCAGGGTGTGGTGGCTCATGCCTATAATCCCAACACTTTGGGAGGCCAAGGTGGTAGGATCACATGAGCCCAGGAGTTTGAGACCAGCTTGGGCAA
The DNA here is from genome assembly GCF_006542625.1 of Nomascus leucogenys. NCBI lineage: Eukaryota > Metazoa > Chordata > Mammalia > Primates > Hylobatidae > Nomascus > Nomascus leucogenys. The sequence goes on along the minus strand of NC_044396.1, from coordinate 16,112,419 downwards.
CATTGCAGATCATACCTAAGGAAAAAAAAAAAAAAGAATGGGGCCTGGTGTATCCATAAGATCCCTCCCAGCTGACAAATTACATAACTCTAAAGTTCAAGCAATTCTTTTTAGAGAATAATGTTTAATTCTTGGGGGAGGAGGAAATACATATTAATCCAACTACATGGCCTTTGTATTGAAAGTTTAGAAGTGTTAAACTGAGAGTAATATAAAGCATAATTACATTAAAATAATGACAAAAAGAAGGGGATTAATACTTAACATCCATCATTTGAGATAGTAGGGGGAACAATATGGGAAACAAAACAACCATGTTACCCACACAAAAGCAAAGATTATTTGGTTTGATTTCTTAAGCAAGAAAAATCCTAAATCAGAAAAGTAGCATAACAGGTGAGAACACAATACTGAAGGCAAATTAGATCGAAAAGCTGTGATATCAAAGCTCTGAGAAAAGAAAGACAGCAATGATAATCATCCTAACACAATTATTTTCTTTAAATCTTAATTTTAATCCATTCTGCAGTCTCAAAGAAAGCATTATCTAACAGTTCTTTTCCCTCCTCCTACACAAAAGTGCTTGTGTCTTTACGAGTCACCACGGTGAGCAGTTTTAGCTTCTACTCTCTATCTGTAAGAGTGTTCATTTCGTTTACATGGCTCCATAACAAAAGATCACATTCCTTTCTTCAGCATCTCCCACCACAGAATGGTAAAAGAATAAATATTTACTATAAATGACTTCCACATACTAACAAAGAATAGAAATCAGAATTTTCTACTTACTTTCCCTAATATTTTAGGAAAGAAATAACATAATTTTATAATAAAAATTGTCTTTTTCTACTTTGGGTTCTACAATATTCTCTCACAGACCTACAAAATCAGTACACTTGTTCAGAGATGCTCCCCAGAGCTACATTAAAAGAAAGTAGAAAACATTTCACTGTTCCATACAGGAACAACAACAACAACAAAAAATTTCATAGACTTCCCTAGAGTACTCATTTCTCTGTAAATAACAATAATGTTTAAAGAAAAAAACATAACCAGTGACAATCATATTTAAGGACAAGAAGAAAGTTAAATTTGCCAAAACCCATCCCTGAAACACGTGATGACTGTTTAGTACATTAACTCAGCAATCGTCATAGAATTTAAGCTCCCAAAGTTGTAAACAAAATACAGAGCGCTCTTTTGTTCATGACATGTCATGAACAAATTACCAAAATGTGTTTTCTCCTCAGGTGTCAGTTTTTCCCTCTTTTAGTGACTGATGGCTCCCAGTGTTATTACAGAAACAGATTGATCTTTTTAATGAGCCAGTTTAATAGACTCCAAAATCTCACCGTGGCTGCTCATCTATGTCAGACCATATGCACCAACAAAACATTCAGTAAAACAAAAAAAGCTCTGCTGTCAGACAGCTCCATACTCTATAAAATTTCACATAGTAGATCTGGATATACAGATAAATAACCAGAGAAGAGGAAAATGCATATGCAAACAAGATGCAGAAAATATATGCAAAAAGAAAAAATACTGTAGAGGCCCATATTTTCTTGGCTCTGATCAAATTCCCACAAGATACAAATGTATTTACACAACATATTCTCATTACCCTTCCTCCTAACTCTAAGGAAACCCATTTGCCATCTTTGAGATATAATGTATATTTCAGTGCTCCATTTGATAAAGAATGTTCCATCCAAAGATTAACCATGTGAACTCTGACTCTGGCAACCATCCATGAAAAACCAACGGAAAAATCAGACCACAGACTCTTTTTAGGAGAGTTCTACCTGACTGAATGCATACACTGATGCATGCACAGCGACGAAGCATCAAAACAAGAATGCTGAGCCTCTGTGGAATTTAAGATGAAGTTTTTATATCAATGTTAACATACTGCCCAGCACTTACCTTAACACTGTGCAAGCATAGTCTAAGGTCACAATACATTCAAATATAAAATACTGGGAAAGAGCTAGTGGGAAAATAGCTGGAAATATAGAGAAATGAATGAAACAGATTTTCATATTCCCTGTTATGGTTATTTAGCAGTTAGGAATGCCAGAGTAAGTTGCGTCCATTTTCAATTTTGCCTGTAGGATCATCTCTACATTTATCTTAGCTATCTAAACCTTTCCCTGTTACACTCTCCCCCACCCCAACAACCCTAAATAAATTTCCTTCTTCCAATTTTCCATCGAGTCTCTTCTTCATTCTTTTATTATGGAGCTAAAATATCTCAGTATCTGTATGTCATACTCATTTTCTGCAGGGTAAACCGGTTCAGGTCAAACAGGATTGCACATGTAAATCATCTATCGTTGAGCCACCTCTTGGTTTTCAGCATCATGTGGACATGCCACTCAGTCATCAGGATTAAGCAGTTCCCTTTAAAAGCTTAAGCACTAAGTGCTCTATTTCACTCTTAAATGTGACCAACAAAATATGATTTGCAAGAATAAGAAAGTAGCTCTGTTTGTAGGTCATATATGAAGGTAGGCCTACAATACGTCAAAAGGAGACTAATATTTAACTGTTTGCTTTAGGAATTTTTAACTATTAAGAGGTTCTATATCAAGAGGAACAAAATTACAGAGATTGTAGCATAAAAACTGCTTAACAGAGGATTATGTAATAACAGTATGTAAACTGGCTGGCTTTTAAATAACATTCTGATTTGCAAAGCAGCTAATACATTTAAGGATAGCTAAGTCAGTCACAAATAGATGTTTCTGAGCAGCTCCAAAGATCTTAAGCTCCTATGAATGTGGAACATAACTGTGTCAGGGTGTTAACCTCTCAAAGGCTGTTATACCCATGCCTGATGAAATGCAGCAAAAGAGAATAGATAAGCAGAGAAAGAAAGCAAAGTATATGCTAAATAAGTTTTTGAATATAGTTTCATTGTAAAATTCTCCATATTTCAAAAATACTATGCAAAATGATGCTAATAAGACTTTGCATTCCTACATCAGAAGATAATTATAGATGAAGATGAGGTATTCATAAAAATTATTTTACTACAGTAAATGGAAAATTTCATGTGTATGCTTTATTCAACAATTACTTTGTAGGGTTTAATGAAGAAGTGGTTTTATTTTACATTTCTTAGAATTCTCAGTTATGACAGCACAGTATCTGATAGAACAGTATCTAACAAGTAAAATTTTCAGCAAAAATACCATCTATTGTCTCTACTGTATAACTCTTATCTTCACTCAGTTCATCTAGTGTCCCAGAAGTTTTCTCATAGTTCATATACAAACCAAAACAAATAGCTACTGTACTGTGTTCAGAAATACATACAGACAAACTTCAAAACCATCACATTTTAAGGAAACTAGGAACAGCCAATTTCAGAATATCGAAGTAAAATATGTGGTTGGGTTAAATTACATAATAAATGAGAATTTTAATACTGATGTGCATCTAAGAGCCATCAGTGGTACTTGGCAAATCTGAAAAATCATTCATCTTCAACATTCAGCTTTAATAATTACAAGCAGAAAAGATTAACCTACACAAAAGCCAAACTGTCACAGGCCAGAGATTCAAAACTCTGTAAAACCCCAGGCCAGAGCCAGATTCTCAAGATGGCCACAATGGCTTATTGCTATTGTGCAAGAATGACATAGGCCAGCAGTTTAATTGTGACATGAAACGTTTCCTCATGCCACAGGTATGAGAAAAAGGTCATGATTCATCCAGGCTCCTCCTCCCTCTCACCTGTCTGGAGTTCGCCTCTTCCCGTTTTCGTTCACATCGAGAAGCAGCTCTGAGGAGTCAACAGGTGAGGTGGTGCTGGCATCCAGAAGCAGCTGTTCATGCTGGGCGAGGTACTGGGCAGGGTTCTGTTTGGCCAGTCTTGCGCAGTGGAGGAGCTCACGCTGCAGCAGGGGCAAGTTGGCCTGCAAGGAAACGACAGGAATGAGAGGACGGACTGAAAGGCTTCTTCTGTCCTACTGACTTACTCTGCTTTTCGAACACTGGAAAAGAGTATGCAACGCAGCTACAACAAAGGTCAAATGCATGCCATGGGCTGGAACCACAGGCACAATCCTCAGCGCTGGGCTACCATGTGCCCAGGTTGCCCTAAGTGTGAGGTGACTGACCCCTGTACATCACTTTACCTCTCTTTTATTTCTTCACTGATAACATTGCAAGTGGCACATTATTTTGAGGGTCTCTTTATACTCGAATGTATGTTCTACGGTATGTGAGAACCTAGCTCCAATCATAAGAACTTTTGTTCTCCACAGGGAAGACAGAGGGTATACAAAATATATACACAGTCCAAATAATTTCAGAATAGTTTCCCTGACACATTCAATTTTGTATCTGGTGACTCACAAAGGTCAAGCAGGCTAATCCTAGAAAATATCTTTTGTCAAGTAATAACTTAATGAAAATACACTTAAAAATATAGACATGAATATAAAGATTATTTTCCATAGTCATCAAGTTCAGACAACATTTAAGTAATGGCCTGGGTATAGTCACATATCCCAGATGGAATTAATGCATAAAGCAGTATATTCTAGTAGTCTACAAAAGTAAACTGCCTTCTTTGTATCAGTCTTATTCTAAGGAATGAATACACACACACACACAAACACACACATATTTCTTCTAAAGTTAGAAGAAACCCTGTATACTGGTCACTCTTCCTCCTCAGCTAGGTCAGCACCTTGAATAAAGAACAGGCTGGTTGATGGCTAATCGGTAATTCTGGCAATTTCAAATGTAGTAAGAGAGAAAGAGGCAATTTCACACATAGTAAAGGCATTAAAATGAAAATCTAAGAATGCATTTTACTCTGAACTTACTTTGACATTATAAATCCAGATTCTCATTGCCTTCTCTTTCTCTTATTTTTATTATTGTTTGGGGAGGGACAGTAAGGG